>NC_053155.1:215330234-215332734 GCF_016835505.1 Polypterus senegalus
CGGGCGGAAGGTCGTCGAGCCGGTGGCCTGTGAAGGTTTGGTCGTAATTTGCCTGGCTCCTCGCCTCAGCAGGTCCGGGCACGCCATCACAAACATGTCGGCCTCTCGACGCCCTGAGCGCCAGTTGGCGTCCGACTTGGGGGGTCAGAAAAGCCTGCTCGCTGAACTGGGGTAGGACGGGCGGCCACCCCGAGTTCTCGCCGACGCTGGGCTGCAGAAGGCCAGCCAGAGCCAAGAGAGGCTGTCCGGCCATTGTTTCAAGTGTATGTAGACCGCACCTGCTGCCAAACTGCTCCCCCATCACACCGAGATTCTATGGACTGCAGCTGACATCAACGGAGAGGTAGTATTGTACCGCCGCATCCTTGGCGAGCGTCCGACACGGAGCAGGCAGCAATGGCAATACCGGCAGTGGCTTTATTTGACCCGCAGCAACATTACTTTATTGTTGCTCGCTCAGCTCTTTACCAGCAACAGTGGTTAAAGCAACATTTGTTGGTTACCGTGTACATGGGGACCAGGGTCACACGTTCCGCTACTGTTATCTTTTACCCAAGGGGAACCAATCCAAATGTATGTCAAATGCTGTGTTACTCTGGACCCCCCTTCCCCAGGACCCGGGGACAAGACTGGTCGGTGTTAACTGCTGTGCCGTCAGCCGCCTCCCGCTGGATCTTGGTCATGAGGAAAAAGGCAACCCTCCCGGCCTCCACTGGGTGCACAAGGGCAGCCCCTGCGGGCGCCTGGTGTCTCGGGGACCTTCCGTGGCTACGGACTCCTGACCCGAAGATTCCGGCCGGAGAAGGGACGTTCTGGCTAGGAACTCCCCGGCCCAGGCCCCTGCGACGCCTCGGGCGGCCTGGGACCACCTCCCGGTCCACCGGCCTCCCTTTAAGAGGGAGCAGTGGAATGATGACTCCCCGCGCCTGTCTGAACGATTTTCACTCTCCTGCCTATAGCTCGACAGATGACGGATCCACACCGCGAAACCCTTTTATTCTTGAAAATGACTGTTGCACCGAGTGGGTTACACATGAGGGCGTAGGTGCGAAGTTGTTGCTAATCTCGTCAGATCTTCCGGGCGGGAGATATGAAGCTACGCATGCTCACCTCCTAGGCGCCACCGGGGCCAAAACACCGGAGAGAATTAAGCCCGCTTACTGGCCTGGGATCACGGAGGTCCGTGGCGTGTTCTGTCAATCCCAACCGAGTGCCAGACCCACAGATTCCCAGGGAGGGACCGGTGGCTCCTCCTCTAGTCCCTATTCCTCAGGACATCCTCTCGAAAAGGATAGGGGTCGACGCAGGGACCCTGGAGCCCCCAACCCGCGGGCCACAAGTATAGGCCCTGGCCGCGGTGGACTGGGTGCCACCCGATACCAGAGGCGGTTCCCCCTCGCGCCCGCTATCACTAAAAGCATCGCGACGAACTGGTTAACTTAGCCATCGCCATAAGAAGCACTTTAAAGTGAGGTCCTCACGACCAGGGGCACGTTTTCACTTCGGATACGCTCAAGGAAGTGGCCACCATTGCAGATAAAGCACCTGAAAGCTGCCAGTCTATCACCCGCAAACCGACGGGCTGGTTGACGATTTAACCAGACGCTACAGATGCTCCGGGTGAAGGCCAGCGCCGAACTTTGCAGTGGAACTGGGGACCAGCTCCTCCGCCTGCCCATCGGGAGGTACTCCCAGGCCCTACGGGCCTCTTTGAATTACTATAATGTATGACAACCCCGGGGATCCTCGACATCCCAAAAGAGGGCTGGAGGCCGAGGCTCTCTATTTTGAGCACGAAGCAACTGCCACCCACCTCACAAAGACTGACCCTCCCTAAAAGAGCAGGCTCTAGACTGTGCTGGGCAGCGCGAGTTCTGTTGCTGGGAAACCGTTAACCTCGTCTCAGGGAGTTCCTCGGGACCGGAAGTTATATGCTCGTCCCACTCCCACTGCTGCTCGCCACTGGCAAGGGCTGGCCCACGAGGTTAAGGAGAGAAGGACTCGGCCGACTATTTGCAAACAGCCCAACTGGCCGAACGAAAGTGGAGAGGGATCACCAGCATCAACCTGTTAAAGCCCTGAGAGAGATGAGAGCTCCCAGCCCCCGAGGTCACCTCCTTTCACAAGCACAACTGCCCTCCTTAACTCTCGGGGCGTAAGAGCTGACCTCAAGCACGGGGTGCAGGAGTTAGCCCAAACACTCCGAGTTATCCCCCCAGGTGGTGAGCTTAGTCATTCAATGACCGCGCTTGATTGAGCACGATATAGTCACGAGCCTGGGTAATCGTCTGGAGAGGCCTCACCACTCCGGAGGCAAAACGCCGCAGAGGTTTAACTGAGGTGAAACGAGGTTGGTATGGACATAATTGAAGAGAGCCATAGTCCCGTCCAGCCCTATTGTCTCGCTCAAGCCAGACGTTCGGAGGTTCTGTAATGACTTTAGACGCCTGAATCAGATTCTGTTCGATGTCCACTTACGCCCTCGCGATGACGCACCTTT